>NC_091126.1:22762397-22767397 GCF_040183065.1 Periplaneta americana
TCTTTGATCACTTTGCAAAAAAATTGATAATCAAGATTTTGACGTCTAGAATAGAGGCTACACTCTAGAATAAAGGCTACAAATAATAATAATAGTAATAATAATAATAATAACTGGGGGGGGGCGAACGGGTAGCCCAGTTGGTAGAGCAGCTGGCTACGGACTGGAAGGTCCGGGGTTCGATCCCAGGTGGTGACAGGATTCTTTCTCGTTGCCAAACTGTCAGAACGGCCCCGAGGTTCACTCAGCCTCCTATAAAATTGAGTACCGAGTCTTTCCCGGGGGTAAAAAGGTGGTCAGAGCGTGGTGCCGACCACACCACCTCATTCTACTGCCGAGGTCATGGAAACCATGGGGCTCTACCTCCATGATCCCCAAGTGCCTTCATGGCATGTTACCGGGATACCTTTTTTAATTACTAGGGATCTATTCTACAAAGGTATAGTGTTGTACATTACAATTAAATTCTCTAGGAAGGATTAAAAATACTAGACTTTCTGTTCCACAAAAGACTTTTATACTGTAGTACTTTATCACTTCATACTTACAAATTACCAATGTAGTTTCATGATTCTGTTCCACAAAAGTACGTATTTGTAACTTACTAGTGAATTGTCAAGTATTCTCTACCAATGAAAGGAGACTTAATACATATTATGTACCAGTGCGATTTAAATATATATTTTGTTTCATAATATTAAGAGATATTTTGATAAATATGTGCTGTAGAATATCTTTTCTTGCTTATATTTCTTTCAAAAGAAACAATTTCATATCCTTTGGCACTATTTCAATAATTTTGCAGTGTTTGTAATTTCGTAAAAATTAAGTTTGGGGTGAAGATCGTTATTATGAGCTTCGGTTGACTCATGTGGGAAACTATAAAAGGCTGGTTTACAATAAACCGGGAGCAGAAACTACAACGAGAACGAGAACGGAAATAATGTTAAAATAAATGTATTTAAATGTTAACATTCACAATAGTTAATTATGAATGCTCAATTCAAACACCTTTGTTTTAACATTATTTTCTTTCTCGTTCTCGTTGTCGTTTCCATTCCCGGTTTATTGTGAATCAGCCTTAAGGGGCATTATGCGGGGATCGCGGAAGAACATGATAATAATAAGGAAGTAAATGTTTCATTATTACTGAGTAAACATAAATAAGTACCATTGCAGGGTTACGGAATTAATAGAATCTACGAATCTTTGCTGTATAACCTGAAATACATTACGATTAAAGAGACAAACATAACCTAATTTTATGAATGAAATACGAAGATAACCAGCTGATTCATGTTATGACGTAGTATGTTTATTGATATGACATCACTAGTAGCGATTCATGGTAGTGTACAACACACTCTAATTCTTTCGTGGAACAGGAAGATACAACTCCATACGTTGCAACATCTTCCATCAGTAATTTGTAATGTACACCACGATACCTTTATGGAATAGGCTCCAGGAGTAAATCTGCGATACAAAAACACTACAAATTTACAAAGTACGGGACACACACACAAACCTGAAGTAGATAGTCATAATAGAATGTAAACAACAAGTCAGCAGAAATGAGACATAATATAAAACATTGAGAGAAAGGAAAAGGCATAATAAAATGTGAACAGTAAGTCAAAATAAATGAGACATACCAAGTATAAAAATATTAGACAGTATTAATATTGATGATAATAATAATAATAATAATAATAATAATAATAATAATAATAATAATAACAACAAAATAGTAAATTACAAAACATACAATGGAATCAATATTTTTAGGTACACAGAGCAAGGAAAACTATGATTATAAGTAGACTTCGTTGAATTGCCACACGCAGCATGCAATAAGGTTGCCGACGTACGGTAGTATAGAGGAGGTGAGCGACCGCCCGGTCTCGTAGTATAAGCAGTTCATGTTGAGAGTTGTGACCGGTCCAAATAGATAGAGCAGCTACAGCTAATGTATACCTATGTAAGCACTTGTTTTTGCATTACTGTAGTTGGAATAGTCAAAGCTTAACATTTGTTCAGTGTAGACAAGAATTCAATCAAACATACTACAATGAGAGTGTTGCTATTCCAAACAATTGCTCCTGGAATACCCTTACCCCCGCTGCCAGTCTTGACCCGTTGGAAAACGTGGTTGGATGCTGTTAATTATTATGCAGAACATTACGGCAAAATAATGGAGGTAATTGAGGCATTGGATAGCACAGACAGTTCCGCTGTTGCAGCTGTAAAATCATTGCCTTCTGAACAACAATTGGAAGATATTCTGTTCATTAATTCTAATTTTAAAATCGTGTCCAAAAGCATCACCCTGTTAGAATGGTCTAAACTACAACTCTCAGACGCCCTTAATATAGTGGGTAAAGTATCACAAACCGTTATCCAAAATAACAATTCACTAATTTCAGAAAAAGTAAAATGTAAGTTGAGAAACATTATTGCTAAAAATTCTACCTATTCACAATTTCGTATTATAAATGATGTACTATCAGATCACGACAAGACGTCTGAAGTTGGTGTACTAAAAAGTAGTAACTTCCTATTGTTCAAATATGCACCTATTACATCGTGTGATGTTGAACGTACATTTTCCCAATATAAAAACTGTTCGAGTGACCATTGGAGGAGTTTCACTTTGCAGTTGCTCAAAATGTGCCTAACTCTTTACTCCAATGCACATATTCAAGGATGATGTGAGTATCTTACATTAAATTTTAAGAGTTAATATATCTCACTACAAAATAATTGTGTATTTACATGTTTAGACAGCTAATGTATACCTATGTAAGAACTTGTTTTTGCAGTAAACCTTGCGATTCTCGTGGCAATTCCACGAAGTCTAATTATAAGTAACTTAGCTCGCGTTAGACCTCAGACAAAGGGTAGTACGTTGGAATGCCACCTTAGTAGTTTCTTTTAAATTGCAATACTTCAATCGCTGGCACAGAATATTATATTTCAAGCCATTACGTGGAAATTTATACCCACAGAATCCTACCTCAAAGTACAGTGAGGATCACGTAAGTGTAGTTCCTAAAGTCTAATTTGTCCGTCTCTCCAGTGTTGCCAACTAACACCAGATATCACCAAGGAGGGTAAAATCACAATGCTACGTACTGAAATGATTATTATTATTATTATAGTTATTATAGCTATAATAATGGTATTAATAATAATATAGTATTAACAATAATAATATCTTGCTTATTTACCACATCTCATCTTTATGTTGCAAGATGTTTCCTAACTGGTCCAACAATTTATGAAATAGTATATTTTCTCCCTGGACTTCTCGCATATTATGTTGGTAATTAGGAATAGTATGATCTAATATTAAAATTTATTTTGTCTGACAACATGAAATTTATTGCTTTCACAAAACAGGTTACGATTCATGAGACCTAACCTAAAAATGTATTTACTTGCTTGTTTTTTCATCAGTTTCCCTTACTCCAAACCGAAATTATTGCTGCCAACATAACAGTTAGAAAATAACTGCCAGTCTAGTATTTGTCAGTATCCGAAATTCTAAACAAAGTTTGTAAAAGAAAATTCAACCTGAGAGCTAGAAAATCTCTATAATCCACTGACATATGTAGTAATAGGGTAATAAGTAAGCTCATCCGGACTGTACTTACCTAGACACCTGCACAACTCCTTTATATCTTCGGTTGAATTCTGAGACATTCTGTATAATATACAGTATTGTTATAAATACAGGGTTTTTCAAAAATACAGGGCATAATTTCAGGTATGTATTCCCCATATGTAGATAATAAAAAAGTTCATTACAACTTGTGTCCGGAAATGCTTGGTTTCCGAGTTATGGCCTTCAAAACAGTGATATTCACCGTAACGGTTTTCTTCCCGCAGGTAGTTTCCTTTACAGCAGATGTTCAAAATGTCCACCTCCTGCTTGAATACAGGCCTCACATCGATGCCTCATGGCCCTGCGAACACGATCCCAAATTCCAGGAGTATTGCGTATTTCCTCACAACCTGCCACAATTAGATTCCGTAGGGATTCCATGTGAGGCACCGGAGACGAATACACCAATGATTTTAAATGGCCTCTCAAGTAGAAATCGATAGGGTTGAAATCAGGTGAGCGTGGACGCCAAGCAATTGGGCCACCTCTACCTATCCATCGGTCAGGGTACCTCTCCTGGTACAAACGACGAGCCAGCGCAGCATTGCATTCCGCCTTAGCGTACATGAAGTGCACTTTTGCCAACTTCTGATCTGAATACATGTCGCACAGTTCACCGCCAAACACAACACTCAATGTACCCTTCGCCTCGGAATTAACTCTGTTAATATCTTCTGTCACGGCAACTACCTGCAGGAAGAAGAACGTTCCGGTGAATGTCACTGTTTTGAAGGCGATAACTCGGAAACAAAGCATTTCCGGACATATGTTATAATGAACTTTTTGTATTGTCTACATATGGGGAATGCATACCTGAAATTATGCCCTCTGTTTTTGAAACACCCTGTATATTCATTGAAATCACACAACCGCCATCCACTTAAATGTTCTAAACAAGTAAAAGAATTCTGTGAATTCACTACCAACTTTTTATACGTCATAGTGATAAAAATGTAAAAGTGATTGTTTTTAAATAAATTCATAGAGATTAGGCAGTCTAGGAATATGGGGTGTATTTGATACTTTCAGGCTGTTAGGAATTATGGGCTATTTGTCTTAGAGCTGCCTTCTCCAAAATAACAGCGGTGCATTTGGCGGTCTGGCTCTCCCTCTTCTGGTGCAGAAATGTCAGAAGTTCGCTTCCACCTGTAAACCTCCAGCACGATTTAATGTAGGGTGGGACTTGCTTTAAACAATGTAACGGAGTCACTCGAGATATTATTTGCATGCTAGCTTTAGCAAAATGCCAGTAACGACTTGCAAGCGATTCGCATATCGCACATGAGAGCGTGACTCGATGTAACTCAAGCTCATTTTTGAAACGAGTGCTGCT